>NC_069500.1:770379688-770384688 GCF_027579735.1 Bombina bombina | reverse complement strand
ATACCTTTTAACCCTTTCCTGCCACTGTTCCGATGTAAACAATTTGAAATCTTGCAATCGTACAAGTGATCACGAGATTTCAATGATGGGATTGCATCAGGAGGGCATCCCTATGATTCTAGGCATACCCTCCAGACTGCAATCCCATCAGGGAAGCGCCAGTGGCTTCAGGAAAGCCACCGGTTAGGACGTTGTATTCCGTCTATCGGCGTTAAAGCCCAGAAAAATTTGGACGGAATACAACGCCGTAACGGCGTTAAAAGGTTAATGGACCAACAAAATCAAGTTTATTTTATTCCATAAGATTAATTATTATTATTAACAGTAATAATAATAATGTATTTAAATACATACAAACATACAGGAAGTTTCTATAGAAACCTAAAACTGTACTCATGCCGTCATATTTTACTGGCTGTGCATCTTGTACATAATTTGCCTCTAAGTACAGACTTCCAGTTCTAATTGACAATCTGTGCACAGAACTCCCACTGTTAATTATGTAAGAAACTTTAAAAAACATACTAAGAAAATTACCTTTAATATTGATTCTCATTATAGCTGGAGCCTATCCTGTTTTAAACAAAAGACCTGGCAAAAGCACCATTTGACCTTTAAAGCATATTAAGGATCTTGAGTGCACTAACCCAATGATAAAATGTACTTAAATCCCCATACAGCTGTATCTAATGAATTTATTAAACATGTCTGATGGGGTTCTTTCTAATGTGTTGTTTTTTTTTTTTAATAAACTTTCGCCTAGATTATGAGTTCTGCGTTAGCCTTAAAAAGCAGCGTTAAGGGGTCCTAACGCTGCTTTATATCTAATGCTGGTATTACGAGTCAGGCAGGAAAGGGTCTACCGCTCACTTTCTTTCCGCGACTCGAGGCTACCGCAAATCCCCTTACGTCAATTGCGTATCCTATCTTTTCTATGGGATTTGCCTAACGCTGGTTTTACGCGTCTTGGAAGAAGTGAGCGGTAGAGCCTCTACCGCCAAGACTCCAACCGCAAAAAAAAGTCAGTAGTTAAGAGTTTTATGGGCTAACGCCGGAACATAAAGCTCTTAACTACTGTGCTATAAAGTACACTAACACCCATAAACTACCTATGAACCCATAAACCAAGTCCCCCCCACATCACAAACCCTATAATAAAAATTTTGAACCCCTAATCTTCCGACCGGACATTATCCCTATGAACCCCTAATCTGCTGCCCCTAACATTGTCGACACCTATATTATATTTATTAACCCCTAATCTGTCCCCCCCAACGTTGCCGCCACCTACCTACACTTATTAACCCCTAATCTGCCGACTGGACATCGCCGCCACTATAATAAATGTATTAACCCCTAAACCGCTGCACTCCCGCCTCGCAAACACTATAATAAATTTTATTAACTTCTAATCTGCCCTCCCTAACATCGCCGCCACCTACCTTCAATTATTAACCCCTAATCTCCCGACCCCAACGTCGCCGCTACTATAATAAAGTTATTAACCCCTAAACCTAAGTCTAACCCTAACACAATATAATTTAAATTAAACAAAATAAATTTACTATAATGAAAACAAGTATTCCTATTTAAAACTAAATACTTAACTATAAAATAAACCCTAATATAGCTACAATATAACTAATAGTTACATTGTAGCTATTTTAGGATTTATATTTATTTTACAGGCAACTTTATATTTATTTTAACTAGGTACAATAGCTATTAAATAGTTAATAACTATTTAATAGCTACCTAGTTAAAATAATTACAAAATTACCTGTAAAATAAATCATAATCTAAGTTACAAATACACCTAACACTACACTATCAATAAATTAATTAAATAAATTACCTACAATTATCTAAACTAAAATACAATTAAATAAACTAAACTATAATACAACCCCCCCCACTAAATTACAGAAAATAAAAAAATATTACAAGAAGTTTAAACTAATTACACCTAATCTAAGCCCCCTAATAAAATAAAAAAGCCCCCCAAAATAATAAAATGCCCTACCCTATCCTAAATTACAAAGGTAATCAGCTCTTTTACCAGCCCTTAAAAGGGCTTTTTGCGGGGCATTGCCCCAAAGTAATTAGCTCTTTTACCTGTAAATAAAAATACAATACCCCCCCAACATTACAACCCACCACCCACATACCCGTACTCTAAAACCCACCCAAACCCCCCTTAAAAAAAACTAACACTAACACTACCTTGAGTCGTCTTCACTCAGCCGAGCCGAATTCTTCATCCAAGCGGGTCAGAAGAGGTCATCCATCCAGTTGAAGTCTTCATCCAAGCGGGGCAGAAGAGGTCTTCCATCCGATTGAAGTGTTGATCCAAGCGGCATCTTTTGTCTTCATCCATCCGGAGCGGAGCGGCAGCATCCTGAAGACCTCTGACATGGACATCCATCCTGGCCGATGACTGAATGATGAATGACGGTTCCTTTAAATGACGTCATCCAAGATGGCGTCCCTCGAATTCCGATTGGCTGATAGGATTCTATCATCCAATCGGAATTAAGGTAGGAAAAATCTGATTGGCTGATTCAATCAGCCAATCAGATTGAAGTTCAATCCGATTGGCTGATCCAATCAGCCAATCGGATTGACCTCGCATTCTATTGGCTGATCGGAACAGCCAATACAATGCGAGGTCAATCCGATTGGATCTTTCCTACCTTAATTCCGATTGGCTGATAGAATCCTATCATACAATCGGAATTCGAGGGACGCCATCTTGGATGACGTCATTTAAAGGAACCGTCATTCGTCGTTCAGTCGTCGGCCAGGATGGATGTTCCGCGTCGGAGGTCTTCAGGATGCTGCCGCTCCGGATGGATGAAGATAGAAGATGCTGCTTGGATCAACACTTCAATCGGATGGAAGACCTCTTCTGCCCCGCTTGGATGAAGACTTCAACTGGATGGATGATTTCTTCTGCCCGCTTGGATGAAGAATTCGGCTCGGCTGAGTGAAGAGGACTCAAGGTAGGGTGATCTTCAGGGGGTTAGTGTTAGTTTTTTTTAAGGGGGGTTGGGTGGGTTTTAGAGTAGGGGTATGTGGGTGGTGGGTTGTAATGTTGGGGGGTATTGTATTTTTATTTACAGGTAAAAGAGCTGATTACATTGGGGCAATGCCCCGCAAAAAAAGCCCTTTTAAGGGCTGGTAAAAGAGCTGATTACTTTTGTAATTTAGGATAGGGTAGGGCATTTTATTATTTTGGGGGGCTTTTTTATTTTATTAGGGGGCTTAGATTAGGTGTAATTAGTTTAAACTTCTTGTAATATTTTTTTATTTTCTGTAATTTAGTGTTTGTTTGTTTTTGTATTATAGTTTATTTAATTTTTTTACAGGTAATTTTGTAATTATTTTAACTAGGTAGCTAATAAATAGTTATATACTATTAGTTATATTGTAGCTATATTAGGGTTTATTTAATAGGTAAGTATTTAGTTTTAAATAGGAATAATTGTTTTCATTATAGTAAATTTATTTCGTTTAATTTAAATTATATTTAACTTAGGGGGGCGTTAGGGTTAGGGTTAGACTTAGGGGTTAATAACTTTATTATAGTAGCAGCGATGTTGGGGTAGGGAGATTAGGGGTTAATAATTGAAGGTAGGTGGCGGCGATGTTAGGGAGGGCAGATTAGGGGTTAATAAAATTTATTATAGTGTTTGCGAGGCGGGAGTGCGGCGGTTTAGGGGTTAATGCATTTATTATAGTGGTGGCGATGTCCGGTCAGCAGATTAGGGGTTAATAAGTGTAGGTAGGTGGCAGTGAGGTTGGGGCGGCAGATTAGGGGTTAATAAATATAATATAGGTGTCGGCGATGTTAGGGGCAGCAGATTAGGGGTTCATAGCTATAATGTAGGTTGCGGCAGGTCCGGAGCGTCAGATTAGGGGTTTAATAGTATAATGCAGGTGTCAGCGATAGCGGGGGCGGCAGATTAGGGGTTAATAAGTGTAACATTAGGGGTGTTTAGACTCGGGGTTCATGTTAGGGTGTTAGGTGTAGACTTAGAGAATGTTTCCCCATAGGAAACAATGGGGCTGCGTTAGGACTCTGAACGCTGCTTTTTTGCAGGTGTTAGTTTTTTTTTCCAGCCAGCTCAGCCCCATTGTTTCCTATGGGGAAATCATGCACGAGCATGTTTTTCCATCTTACCGCTACCATAGTCAAAGCTGGTATTGAGAGTTGAAGGGAAGCTAAATTTGGCTCAACGCTTCCTTTTCTGAGGCTAACGCAGCCATTCAGACAACTCTTAATACCAACGTTGGCTTAAGGGTGCGCTGGAAAAAAAGCAGCGTTAGCACCGCGGGTCTTTACCGACAAAACTCGTAATCTAGGCTTTTATTTGTTAATTTCCTTTGTCCTAATTTCAACAAATAATTTGGTAACCTATGCAATAAAATACACTTTTAATGAACCAAAATGTTTTAGAACGAACATTCCTCATGAAGATAGACTTTACATTGAAGGGGATGACAACCTTGCTTGTTTGATCCGATGCCATCATTTCTGAAAGATATATGGAACCAATTTAGGGACTGAAAGAGTAAAGCAGAATATGAGTAGAGTGGGAAGGTCCTGCCAGGGCACCCATGATGGATTACACTGAAGACTGTCAATGATGCGCTAGCTAATTAGAAATGGATTGCAGTAATCAAGCAAAGGACATTATAGCTGAATTAATTTGTTTTGTATTTTCTGTGGAACAAAAAACAACTTCTAGTGATATTCCTGTTTGAAGCAGCAAGGAAGGATGAGAAACTTGATTGTCATATAAACCTTAGACAATTGCCTTTGGAGTAATGATTTTACATTTCTTGATAAGAAGGAAAAGTGGGGTTTGTAATGTTGAATCATCTAGATACTCATCTAGATAATTTCTCTAAACCTACAGGTATTTTTTGTCTCAGATAACATTGTTTGCAAGAATGACACATGGAACTCTCTTGAGGAAATAGACATGAAACACCTT